>NC_039362.1:186048154-186079572 GCF_003573695.1 Papaver somniferum | reverse complement strand
AAAAAAAAAATGTCTCCATACACCTATGCAGTGAATGCTGCCATCCGAATTGTCCAGTGGGGTTAAGAGACCAATTGCGATAAACTCATCGAGCTATACCGAACACCTGTCGCTCACACAGAAGCCCCCCTAACCAAATTCGTCCTTGTAATTATAAACACCTTCATATATCATTGACACTCTGTATAAAACTACAAAAGCTCCATTATTATTTTTCTTTCTCTCTCTCTCTTTTTGTCAATTCTGTAGAAACTGGGAACATACGGAACCACATAAACCAGCTCTCTTCTCTCCTTCTCTTTCCCACATCCTTTCTCTGTCTTGGTTTCAGGAGGTAATACTGTTTTTTATACAAATTTCAATTTCCCAGTGTTTTATTCCGTAATTTGTTACTCTAAATAGAATATAATGGTCTAATTTGTTTGCTTTTTTATGATCCGTTTCTGTGGTTATTCTCTGAGTATTTTCCGGTTTAGGGTTTTAGAGTATCGATTATTAGGGCACTTCAGTAAACTTAGGGCCAAATTAGGAAATAATTGATTGCCAAATTAGGAAATAATTGATTGCCAAATTTGGAAATTGGGGTTAGGTAAATAATTTGTGAATGCGATGATAGTTTTGGGGGTTTCTAGGGTTTGAAATTCTGCCCCCTTTTCTGAAGATTATGATGAGATTTTGATCATTGGCTGGTAAGATTTGTCATTTATGCTTATAGTGTCTGGTTTGATTGTGTCCTCTGCTTTTGCTTTCTAGGTTTAGATTCTGTGTTTACTTTTGTTACTTTATACTTGAATATTTTCTTGCTTTTACTCAGTCTTTAATTCCCATCCTGCTGTTTTGAACTTTTTCTTAGGGTTTTTCAATTCTGGGTAGACTAGAAAAAGAAGAACCTTTGATTGGAATCATCGGAAAGGGATAGCATTTGTTCTAGTTCATGGTTGAAAGTTCGAAGTAATTGGTGAATACTTAGTTTTTTAATCATGGATGACGGAGAATTAGAATTCTCAAACCAAGTTTTAAATATGAGTGATTCAATGGATGATGATTTCTTTAATGGTCTCCTCAGTGATAATGCGCATGCGTGCACTCATACTCATACTTGCAACCCACCAGGACCAGATTTATCTCACACACATACTTGTGTTCATGTCCACACTAAAATCCTCCCCCCTGAAGATAAGACCACTACTGAAGGCACAGATGAATCTGTTGACATGAAATCTAAGAAACGCGCACCAGGTAACAGGGAAGCTGTTCGTAAGTACCGTGAGAAAAAGAAAGCTCGGGCAGCTTCGCTAGAGGATGAAGTTGCCAGATTGAGAAGTGTAAATCAGCAATTGATAAGAAGGTTGCAGGGTCAAACTGCTCTTGAGCAAGAAGTAGCTAGGTTGAAATGTTTGCTTGTAGACATTAGAGGAAGGATTGAAGGTGAAATTGGATCATTTCCTTATCAAAAACCCACAAAGGGTATTGTTGGGGTTCCTCAGCACATGCCCTCCTCTAACATGGTTGGAGCTTATGCTGTGAACCACTGTGATATTCAATGTGATGATCAGGTTTACTGCTTGCATCCTGGATTGGATACTTTGGGTGTTGATGAAGCTGGTGGGTTCCACAATGAAGTATTTGGGCCTTGTGATGCTGGTTACATGCCGTGTCCTGAGAATACCAGTTCAGGATACAAGGATCTTTTAGGGTGTGGACAAACAAATGCCGGGTCAACCGCTAATGGTAATCCTTCTGCTGCTGCTAAGAAGCGAAAAGGTGAGAACTTGAACTCTTTCTACTTAAGTTTTCTAATAGGTTCCTAAGTTTCTGTTGGAGGATAATTGTTATGTTTCTTGCTTTTTTTTTTTTTTTTAAGTTGTACAGATTGTTATGTTTGAATAGCTGACTTTAAGTTTATAATTGTTCAATTTCAGTAAATCTGTAATTGTCGCTCTTCTTGGTTTATGGAGGAAACTTGTCCCTACAATCTTAATTAGGAAAATACAAAATATGGCATCGAAGATAAACCAATTCTGCCACTCTTTGTATTGGTGCCCACTTTTTTGTTGTGTACATTATGATGAATATTTTTGGTTTCATCTCTGATTAGTGATCACTGCTTTATTAAGAAAGTAAAATAGAACAACTCACGATGTAGGGGTCAATAGAACACCTCAGATAATTGTTATTTTGTTTTTTTAAGTTTTACAGATTGTTATGTTTGAATAGCTGACTTAAAAGTTTATGAGTAAATCTGTAGTTGTCCCTCTTCTTGGTTTAGGTAGGAAACTTGTCCCTACAAACTGGATTAGGAAAATATAAAATAGTGCATTGTAGATTAATCAATTCTGTCCATTCTTCGTGTTGGTCTCCAATTTTGTGTGTACATTATGATCAATATTTTTGGATTCATATCTGGTTACTGCTTTATGAAGAAAGTAAAATACAACAACTCATGACGTAGGGGTCAATAGAAGACCTCGGCTAAAAATTGTATGGATTAGTTTCATATGATAATACGGCACCGACTCATTGGAAGGAAGAAAGAAAACCAGAAAATTGATGAAGCTTAAAAAGCATATACAATATCAAGCAATAAATCTACTTTGTGGCCATAATGTTAAATGCTTTCATTTTGTAGACATCTGAGAGTCCTAAATTCTTAGTTTAAGCATTCTTCCTATGCTGGGTTTAAGATTTAAGTGAGATTCATGCTTTTAGTTTTCTGGGGTAGTTGAAGAAAAGCTGTTGCATAAGCAAAATGTCCGTCTATCTGTTTATTCTAATTTTACAATGGGTGAAAAACATTTTTGTTAATTTTTCATATTTCAAAAACTTAAAACCATGTATAATTGACAAGCTTACCATAGGGTTTGTTGCCATGTTGTTGGTAATTGCTGTTGTTGTCCTTTTACTATGCCATTCGTTCTTCTGCTGTGTTAGGTTGTGTGCCTTCTTTATGATGAACTGATTACTAATAAGCTTGATATTACTTATCAGGAGGAGTTCGTGCACCAGCTACAGTTTGAAGCAAGTACCCTGTGAAGCTGACACAAGGAGGTGGATGAGGAGCTGAGCGTACATTTTGATCTTCGAATAAGTAGTTTCAATATAGATGAAGGCTAGTTAGCATTTCATTTTGATTTCCAATTCTTTTTGTTTTCTATTTGGGTTCATTGGAGGGGTGTTGTTTCCATCTTGGCTGTATTTGTTGATCCCCTCAGAAGCTTATGTAGTATTGACTTTTCCAGTTCAATCTTAACATATCATGTAAAGTTGCCATGTGACTGAACACAAAAATGCACTTGTATGAGGAAATCTTTATTGCTGATGGTTTCATTTAGACTCACTCTATACAGATTTGCTCACATCTTTAGGCACATTTTGGTTCCTTTCCATTTCTTTAGAAGAAAGATGAAAGTATCTGGTCAGGTCAGGTGTCTGGTTGGTCTTTCTTTAGTGTTAGATACCTGTTGGGCTTCTCATCAGGAGCAGGTCTAGCCCATAATTTCAACTTTTCTGTATCATTTTTTTTGAAAGGTAACTTTTCTGTATCAGACATGCCTGAAGAGAGCTTGTGGGATTTTTCCCCTCTGGGAGAAAGAGGGTACCAACCGTATGCGCTTATTACGGTAAATGATGTGTACACTCGTGCATTTTGTTAGGTTATCACACTTGTGCCATTTTTATCTGATGATTTTGAAAGAACCTGATATTGGGGCTGCAGTGGAAACGTTTTGAAGGCTCTTTGAATGCTTTTTTTTTAACAAAGGGAGAAACGTATATTAAACATTCAAATATCTTACATCATGATTTATGTGAGAAGTTAATGTTACATGTGGATAAAACTATCACTCCCCACACAAATTATGTTTACGGGCTGTCTTAGGTAATGCATATGCAGCTTTATTACAGTTTCTGCATACAAACACACAAGACCAAAGCAGGTTACTATTACAAATATTTACACACTTTCTAAGTAAAGGCATACTTTGCCAATGAGAAAGAACAGATTGCTGCTGCAAATAAGAACTTACAGCAAGATTATCTGTTTTATATATAACATGGGATCAACCAATAACTTTTGCCATTTCCATAGCTTCCGATAAAGCCCAAGATTCTGCCTGATGTATGTTGATTGCTCTTCTTACTGTTGACCTTCCCAGAACATATGCTCTTGCATGATTTCGAATTATAATTCAAATACCAGCTAACAAGGAATTATGTTATAAGAACCATCAATATTTATCTTCAAAAAATTCAGAGGAGGAGGTTTCCAGTGAAGATCCAACCTAGAACTAGATCTTAAAGAGTGATTATGACTCACACTATAAATGCCTAAATGATGATGAGAAATGTAAGACTTTATATGATGAATGATTGTGCTGGGAGTGGGAGAAAGATCATCAAACACAATTCTACACCTATGCTTCCAAATGAAATGCATTATTCAAATAATAAGGTGGATAGAATCAACTGACTGGTGGATACTAATAGGAGAATTCTTGAGCTGCCAAGTCTGAATCCAAGCAAGAAAAGAAGATTGATGCAGTGAAGAAGAAAACATCTGAGGAAAAATAATAATTCCATATTGCTTGAGCAAAAAGACAATGCAGCAACATATGATCCAAGTCTTCAACCTGACTAGTATTGCAAAGAACACATTGTTGATGAGAAGCATCCAAATGTTTAAATAGCCTGGATTTGACAGGGAGAGCATTATGAATACCTTTCCTAAAAAAAAGTTGAAACTTATAAGATATTTTCAGCTTCCAAAATTTCGGCCAAAATTGAGGAGTTACTCCCATAGATGCATCAGGTGGCATATCTTTTTCACATAGCAACTTGTAAGTTGAAGCAGTGGTAAAAACCCCAGTGGCAGTAAAAGGCCAAACTAAAGTATCTTGCTGATCTAATTGAACAGGAATAATAAGAATAACATTCACCTGATCTGGATGAAACAGACTTCGAAGAAGTGGAATATCCCATTGCGAAGTACGAGAATCTATCAGCTCAGAAACCCATTGATAATCATGAATATTCAGCTCATCCCATTTTTGAATAGAAGATTGCATAAGGATCCAATTAGATTTCCAAATGTTGATACGAGTGTCATCCCATACTTGCCATTTAGCATACTTCAAAATAATATTAAGACCGAGACAGATACTTTGCTAAATCCAGCTAGAAATGGTATTCGTTGGAGAAGGAAGAACTGTAAATAATTAAAAGGAAACCTTTAAAAACAAATTCCCACAGCTCCTCTTGATTGTGAATTAGCTTCCAAGCGAGCTTCGCAACAAAAGCTAAATTGTAATTCCTGAGTATTTTAAGGCCTAAACCACCAAGTCTTTTAGGCAAATAAGCAATATCCCAAGAAAACAAATGTTGAGATTTGTGGTTGTTGAAGTTGTTTCGCCAATAACATCTCTGAATTTTATCCATTTTATGAACAGTAGTTTCCGGCAACTTTAATACCTGCATCTGGTACATTCCCATAGTATTTAAAACAACATTTATTTGAGTTGTTCGACCTGCTTGGTTAACAATTTTACTGTTCCGTCCTTGTAATCTATTATTCATATTATCTAATATTCCTTGACAGTTCTTATGTCTTGATCTATGCATTAACAGAGGGATTCCTAGATGTTTTTCTCCAAGGCCCATCACTTTCATATTAAGCATGCCAGAAATATTAGACTTTTGAGCAGTTAAAGCGTGCTTACCAAAGAAAATAGTCGATTTCTGCATGTTAATAACCTGGCCAGAAGCTTGCCAAAAAATATGAAATAGACGCTGAAGATGAGTTATATGATAATGAGTATCTTGGGAAAACAATAAGCAGTCATCTGCAAAAAAATAGATGATTAACTACAGGACAATGATGAGTGCCAAATAATGTATATATTTATCCCTTTTTGTTGGCAATTTAACTCATCTTTTATGCATTAATTCTACATTTTACCCCATATTCTGTATTTTCATTGTTTTCAAGAATAAATATTTTTATTAATTAATTTTGCATTTTTAGGTAATAAATAAAGTTCGGATGAGTCGCGGAGCGAAAAGAGCAGAAAAGTAGTGAAAAGCCGGGAGAAATTACGCAAGGAAGCCGCGAAGAATGGTGCGCACAACCTCATTTTCTACACACAAAAGCGCCTCCGTTCTCAGCCGTCAGATCAGTTCCCAGAAGCATCCGATGGTCGCTCCTTCATAGAGCATCAAAATCTGAAGTCTCTGCCAAGCACCACAGCGCTGAAATTCCAAGCCTTCAGATTAGATGGTTGTTGAATCCAACGGTCGCTCCCTTGCTGTTCATCAACGTTTGATATCTCCGCCTTACACTACAACACCTAACTCCATCTGGCGTCGTTGATTTTGTTGTATTATATAATCCAGCGGTCGCTACAAGCTTCACTTCATCTCACCGTCCGATTGATCTTTCATCTCCCTATCCCACGGCTCAGCGTCGCAGATCATCAAACTCGATACACTCGCCTCACACCCTAGCGACCGAGCACCTACACCTCAAACAAACGCACCCTTCCCTTTCTCCTTCGAACCATCTCCTCCATCACCACCTCTGCAGAACCGCCATGCCCCGTACCACCACCATGTCCGTCTCCATCACCACCACCTCACCCCAAATCACTCCACTATTTTCTCCCCAAATCACTCTACCTATACCCATCATCACTATCACGTTTTACATCAACTAATCTCCTCAATTTCTCATCTCTGCCGACTGAAACCCTAGGTGAGAAATTGAAGATATAAGTTGATGTTAGAGCAGCAATTGGAGCGGGAGATGACTCAGGAAGAGAAATAGAAGGATGGGTCGACGAGATGGAGCGAGAATTTCATCAACAGTAGGTAAATTAATTTTTCACCAAAACCTAATTTTACTGACTTTGGGAAAAATTGGGGAAAACCAAAATTATGTGTATGGGGTATAAATGGGTGTTGGGGGAAGTATTAGAAAGAGACGATTGACCTCTCTGGACTAGCCAGTAGAGAATTGGAGAAAAAATTTTATGAACTGAAAATTTCAGTACTTGTATGTTTACAGTTGCAATTTGCTTATGTGTTGTAGTTATTTGATATGCTGCAATTTATGTTTAACTTATCTCATATGATGTATGTTTGTTGCCAAAACATGGTTAGCATGAGCTAATCAGTTTCAGGCCAAGGCTCAGTGAAGCCTTGTGCACTGTCAAGTGTGATTGAGCTAGGATAGTTCTTCCCTGCTGTGTTTTGATTGTGTAATTGAGAGAGGCCAATGCTCATAGAGCCTGTGATTGGCTGTACTGTCAAAAGACAGCCAATGCTAGGGGTAGACTAGTGAGCAAGTTGGTGTTCTTTCATTTCTAGTTGTATGCTTAGGATTGAACATAACCTAGACCATGTCACTTTATTAGGACACAAGGTGGATCATAAGCCTTGGCTTACCACCACTTCTCTTTCAGTCAATCTTAATTTCAGTCACTTTTATTTTCAAGACCTGTGTGTTTGCAATTTCAGTTATATTTTCTTGCTTTTTATTTTCTTGCACCTTGTAGCTACTGTGCACTGAAGGCAGTGCACAATCCTGCCTCTTGCCCTTGGCTGCCAAGCCTTGGTTGTTTGTTGCTTTTCTTAACTGCTTCTTTATTGCTTTACCCTGCATTTTTGGTTCTTTGCTTATCTTTCCCTGCTGTGGTTCTTAGCCTGTTTCTCTATTGCTTTACCTTGTGTTCTTGTTTGTATGCCTGAAACCTTGGTTGCCTTTAGCTCACTGCCATAGTGCATTGCCACTCTTATTAGCCTAGGAAAACTTCTTATATGCTCCTCTCCCTGTGGACAAACCCCTACTCACCCTTTTATTACAAATCTTGACCTTGTATACTTGCAAGTGTTTTGTGTGCATCTTAATCTTCACACCAAGTTTTTGGCGCCGCTGCCGGGGAGCTGGCTGCCATATTTTTTGAAGTTTTCAGAGTCTGCTGCTGTTGTTGGCCCTGCCAAGTTGCTGCTGTTGCTGTTGCTTGCTGCCAACTGAAGCTGCCTAGCTGCTGCTGCAACTGCAAGTGTTGCTCTGCTGCTGCCAACTGCTGAGCTGCTGCCAAGCTTGCTGCTGCTGCTGCTCTGCTGGTGCTGTTGCTGCCAAGCTGTTGCTGTTGCCAAGTTGCTGCCAACTGCTGCCAACTGCTGCTGCTGGGCCTGTGCAACTTCCTCTGAACTGGGCTTGAACCAACTGAGCTGGGCTCAGTAACCTTAACTGTTCTTGGGCTTGCAACTTCAGCTGGGCTCCGTTGCTGCTGCTGCTGGGCTCTGCTACACTTGCTGCTGCTGGGCTTGGACGTGAGCTGCTAGGACGATCCTAAAGCCCAACTGGGCCTTGCAACTAAAAGGGGACTAAAAGCCTATTTTTGGGCTTCCCTCCAAAAACAAGTAAGCCTAACCCATGAGTTAACCCACTTGGGCCTCATTTAAATTCAAATTTGGGCTTGTAATAATTTATTTAATAATTTATTTGGGTTTGTAATAATTTTTATTTTCTTTTTCTTTTTTTTTATTATTTGGGATTGTAATAATTTTTTATTTTCTTTTTTGTTTTTCTTTATTTTTCTTTTATTTTTCTTTCTTCTTTTATGGGTTTGTTTAAATTATTATTATTGTTTTTATTTTCTTTTATGAGTTGTGATAATTTATGCTAGGTTTAGTTCAAAAATTTTCAAAAACCCAAAATTTTTAAACCAAAAACAAAACCCCTTCTTTAAACCAAAACCCATTCAAAAACCAAATCTTCATAATCCTTGGGCCAAATTGTTTCCGATTGCTCTGTCTGACCAACATGTTAGTTAAGGTACCTACTAGGACATGATTGTGACCTACAGAGACCAGACAAACAGACTTGTTAGAATTAACCCAGACGAACCTATCGAAATTCTAAGTTCTGAGGGAGACAGTCCAGATCAACCAGAAACAATGGGAGAACCACGTACTCTCAAGGATTATATGTACCCAACTAGAGCCAGTCAACCGTCCTGTATTTTGCTGCCCGAGGCTAATGGCCATTATGAGCTGAAATCTAGCACAATACAGATGCTTCCTATTTTTAGAGGTGTTGAGAATGAAAACCCTTACCACCACGTGAGAGAATTCGAGGAAATTTGTGGAACTCTGCGTTTCACTCAAATGTCCGACGAAACCCTGAAGTTAAGGCTTTTTCCTTTCTCCCTGAAAGATAAGGCAAAGGCCTGGCTCTATGCTTTACAGCCTCAATCCATCATGACATGGGATGACCTCATAAAGGAGTTTTTCAAAAAGTTTTTCCCGAACCACAAGACTGCGACAATTCGTCAAAGTCTGAATAGCTTTGTGCAATTAGAAGGTGAGACCTTAGCTAGATACCAGGAGAGATTCAATGAATTATTGCTCCAATGTCCCCATCATGGTTTTGAAAAATGGAGACTTGTGCAAATTTTGTATGAAGGTCTAGATGTGTCCACCCGAACAACGGTTGAGTCGATGTGTAATGGTCTATTCGTAGATAAAACTGCTGACGCGTCTTGGGACTTCTTGATTGAAGTAGCTGAAAAGACGCAACAGTGGGAATCCATCCGTGAAACCAGAAAGACTACATCCGAAGCAAAGGCTTTTAGGATTGAAGCGGATTTTGAGGGTAGAGCAAACATGGCATCAATAGTTAGGAGATTAGAAGAGTTAGAACTACATAAAAATTCAAAACCTTCCACCACTACTCTCCGAGAACATGTCGCTTCATCTGTTTGTGCTGCTTGTAACGACCCCAACCATCAATTCCAAAATTGTCCAGATTTGCTTGCAATCCAGGAATCTAGGCTTGAACAGGCACATGCCATGTTTCAGAAACCAGAGCATAACCCTTATTCACAGACCTACAATCCAGGATGGAGAAACCACCCTAACTTTTCATGGTCAAAAGGACCCACTCAAGGAGGACCATCTCAACCCAATCAGAGCTATCAACCCAATCAGAGCTATCAACCCAATCATAGCTATCAAAACAATCAGGGATATCAGAACAATCAAGGTTATCAACACCCGAGAAATCCTCAGCAACAATCAAACTCTCAACAACAATCTTATCCTCAACAAAATACCGACAAGAGATTGTCCACCCTAGAGGAAATGTTCCAGAGTTTGATGCAAAGTCAGAAAAATCTAGATCAAAAGATGGATCAAATATGTGAGAGAGAAAAGGGTAAACTTCCGAGTCAACCCCAACAAAATCCAAAGAGGATATTTCAAACAGGCACAACATCCTGCACTGAAACCTCACCTGATCAAATCCATGCCATTACCATCCTCCGAAGTGGTAAAGTCATCGAGAACAACGTGGGCGAACCTAATGAGTCTGATGCAAATTCCACGTTGTCTCCACAACCCCAGAAAACCAAAGAATCTGAGCAAGTTGGAAAATCTGACAATTCTACTGCTGTGAATGTCCCTTTGCCAACTCATCTTCCTGTTGCTCCATATCCTCAGAGGTTAGTTCGCCAACAGATAAGCAACCATTACAATGAGATGTTAGATCTGTTCAAGAGAGTCAACATCAACATTCCTTTTCTTGAAGCAATCAAGCAAATCCCTGCTTACGCCAAATTCCTCAAAGACTTGTGCACTCAAAAGCGCAAGCTCAATGTGCAAAAACGTGCTTTCTTGGCTGAGCAAGTGAGTTCCATCATTCAGAACAAAACTCCACCCAAGTTTAGGGATCCAGGATGTCCAACAATTTCTTGCACTATAGGAGAACACACGGTCAATAAAGCGTTATTAGACCTAGGTGCAAGTGTTAACCTACTGCCATATTCTGTTTATGAGCAGTTAGGTCTTGGGGAGTTGAAACCAACATCTATCACTCTACAGCTGGCAGACCGATCTGTCAAGATTCCTCGTGGAGTGGTGGAAGATGTTTTGATCAAGGTTGACAAATTCTATTTTCCCGTAGACTTCATTGTCTTAGACACTCAACCTGTACAAAACCCGGATAGTCACATTCCTGTCATTTTAGGACGTCCTTTCTTGGCGACATCTAATGCGATCATCAATTGTCGTAATGGAGTGTTGAAGCTGTCTTTTGGGAACATGACTGTCGAGCTGAATGTGTTTAATGTTAGTCAACAACCTGTGAATCTTGATGATGATGATGTACACGAAGTTAATATGATTGAAGGATTAATGCAAGATTCGTTGACTAACATTCTATCCGTTGACCCCTTTCAAGCATGTATGGAGAACTTTAACCCTGATTTCTATGATGATGCATACTGTAGTGACGTCCTATCTCTGCTCGAATCTGTACCTCAAATGGACATCACTGAAAGGAAATATGAAGTGGAACAACCCTTATTCTCTGATTCCAAGCTTATTCCATCCATTGTTGAGCCACCCAAGCTTGAATTGAAACCATTGCCTAGTACGTTGAAGTACGCATTCCTAGGTTCTTCTGATACTTTACCTGTCATTATTTCATCATGTTTAGACACGGAACAGGAAAGTAAGCTTTTAGAAGTACTTAAGGAACACAAAGAGGCCTTAGGATGGACCATCTCAGATCTCAAAGGAATTAGTCCCACCATTTGCATGCACCACATTAACCTTGAAGAGAATGCCAAACCATCGAGGGAAATGCAAAGGAGACTTAATCCTAACATGAGAGATGTAGTCAAAGGAGAGATCCTGAAACTACTTGATGCGGGTATCATATACCCAATTCCCGATAGCAAATGGGTTAGTCCCATTCAAGTTGTGCCTAAGAAGTCAGGCATTACTGTTGTTCAAAACGACAAGAATGAATTAGTCCCTACTCGTACAATCACAGGATGGCGAGTATGCATCGACTACAGGAAGTTGAACACAGTAACAAGGAAGGATCACTTCCCGCTCCCTTTCATTGACCAAATGCTAGAACGTGTGTCTGGACACAGTCACTACTGTTTTCTAGATGGCTTTTCCGGTTATAACCCCATTTTGATTGTGGAGATTTTTGATGTTTGGGGGATAGACTTCATGGGTCCATTTCCCATGTCTGACAGCAAGTTGTACATCCTAGTCGCAGTTGATTACGTTTCTAAGTGGGTAGAAGCCATAGCAACCAGAACAAATGACCACAAGGTGGTACTTTCATTTCTAAAGGAGAACATATTTTCACGTTTTGGTACCCCTAGAGCTATCATCAGTGACGGCGGTTCACATTTTCGTAACAAGTACTTTGAGTCTTTAGTACGCAAGTATGGCATAACTCACAAGGTTGCTACTCCGTACCACCCTCAGACTAGTGGACAAGTGGAAGTGTCTAATAGGGAAATTAAGCACATTCTGGAGAAGACGGTCAACCCGTCCGGGAAAGATTGGTCATTGAGATTGAATGATGCTTTGTGGGCCTATAGAACAGCTTATAAGACACCAATTGGCATGTCCCCCTATCGTCTAGTGTATGGAAAGCCGTGCCATCTACATGTGGAATTAGAACATCGTGCCTACTGGGCAATCAAAGAGCTGAACTTTTCTCTGGACGAAGCTGGAATTCAACGGAAACTTCAACTCAACGAGTTGGAAGAATTGAGAAATGAGGCTTATGACAGTGCCAAGCTGTACAAGCAGAAGATGAAGATGTTTCATGACAAGCGTATTCTACGCAAATCCTTCACTCCTGGTCAGAAAGTCTTGCTGTATGACTCCCGATTACATCTTTTTCCAGGAAAACTGCGTTCCAGATGGAAGGGTCCGTACCTAGTACGCACAGTTTTTCCTCATGGAGCTGTAGAGCTGGAGGATGTCTCCAACAAGAACGTTTTCAAAGTCAACGGGCAGAGATTAAAGCCATTCCTTGAGCCATTTCCACCCGACATTGAAACAACCGACCTGGAGGACCCAGTCTATGTGGACTAAACTGGTCCACTCTTTCCCTAAGAAACCAAAAAAATTTTCCAAATTTTTCCCTAAAAACCAAAATTTTTCTTTTTCCCAACAAAACCAAATTTTTCCAAAAAGTCCAATCCCATTAAAAACCAAATTTTCTTGTAGATAATGTGTTAGTTAAAATTCCTTTTGTATATATTTTGTGCTCATCCATTGTGACTCTGAAATATGTTGGAGTTTTGCCTTGGATATCGGAGTTTTAATTCTGCTTTCGCCGAAATCGGGTATTCTCTCTCCTTTTACTCTACTCAGCATGTCCCTTTCCATATGTTGCATTTTAATTCTTTCCATATTTTGAAACATTGAGGACAATGTTTAGTTTAGGTTTGGGGGTGAAAAGTAGATACCATGATAATATACTATAATTGAAAACGAACTCCTTCTTCTTTTTGAAAAAATTGAAAAATTCCAAAAAAATTGAAAAATCAAAATTCAAAAAAAATTAAAAAAAATGAAAAATCATAAAAAATGGAGCTCATTTACCTTGAAATGTTGACTCTTGTGCAAATATGTATTTTTATTAGGAGTCTTAGTCTAGATATTTAGGCACCCTGATTCTAGCACAATTCACATTGTGATAAGAAATTTGCACGCGCACGATCTACCAATACATGTATGGCCTCGATCTTCAAGGTGTTTGATAGGAAGTTACGATTGCCAATCACTTTAGAATACTGAACGAAACTTGACTAGCTTGTTCTTTGGTTGGTTGGGATAGAAGGTGGAGGTTACATTAAGAAAGACAACCATCGAATTTAACTGGGTGCATCAAAAAGGGCTACCTCTTGCAAAGTGTCATGTAATTTTTTGTTTCTTCTTGTTATGTATCAAAAGTGTTTCCTTGTTCAAAAAAAAAAAAAAAAAAAAAAAAAAAAAAAAAAAAAAAAAAAAAAAAAAAAAAAAAAAAAAAAAAAAAAAAAAAAAAAAAAAAAAAAAAAAAAAAAAAAAAAAAAAAAAAAAAAAAAAAAAAAAAAACCAAAAAAATCAAGTATTTATCAATTCCATCCTCTCTTGTTCCAAAAATAAAAGAGAGTAGTCAATGTAAATAAGAGTCATGTAAATAGTTATTTTTGTTGTTTCATTGTAATAAGCAAGGAGGGTGTATGCCATTGATGTACAACGCGAGTAATTGTGAAATACCTCCAACTCATTCACAATTCTCGTAAAGTCCGGACAGCTAGCTAGATTTCGACCTCAGTTCTTAGCCTGAGAAACTATCTCTTGGTGATTAGTAGTCATGACTTCAGATCTTTCTTTACACATGTGTAGATACACTTTACACTCTTATCACATGTCTTTTTTTGTTATCAGTGCTAGGATTGTGCCTTCGATAGCTAGATTGACATCTCCATTTTGCTGTGAGCTTAACTGTTTTGCACATGTCACGTTTGATGGAATCTGAGCTTATATTTTGACCTAGAACTTTGTAGGTACGTTCTAAGCAAACCTTCACGAGACTTCAACTCGTCCACTAGGGACACTTAGTGGTTTAAAAGGCTTAGTGCATACGCTAAATGCATTCGAGAGACCAGCGACAGTGGTATAGTTAGGATTTCCTTAGTTTTGTTTTACTTGAGGACAAGTAAAATTCAGGTTTGGGGGTAGACAATGCCTATTAATTTTAATCCCATGAAGCTGACCAGAGTCAACATTATGCTGTAAAAGTCGAGAAAAAGACTCCATGACAAACAAGAACAAATAAGGGGACAAAGGGACACCCCGACGAATACCACGAGTTGGAGAAAACGTACTACTAGGTATTCCATTGATGAGTAACGAGACATTTGTAGTAGAGATGCACTGATCAACCAAAGTAATCCAATCATCATTAAAACCTAACTGACTAACCTTTTTAATCTTCATACTGTGAAGAATCTCATGAGCAATAATGACATTGTCATGGATATGTCTACTTGGCACATAAGCAGATTGGCTAAGAGAGATAATAATTGATAGTAAAGGTTTTAAACGGTTAGCTAAATTTTTTTGAGATTATTTTATAGCTAACATTACATAGACTGATAAGCCTATAATATGCAGGAGTTTGAGGATGTTGAATTTTGGGAATTAAAACCTGATAAGTATGATTGATAAACTTGAGCATGTGTTTATAGGTAAAGAAGTATTGAACCATGGAGATTACCTCAGAGCCGATAGTATCCCAACATTGTTGATAAAAGGCAGCTTGAAATCCATCATTACCAGGTGAAGCCCAAGGCCTGATTTGGAAAACAACTTCTTTGATTTCTTGAGCATATGGAACTCGACCAAGATAATTATTCCGCGCTTCAGAAATGCAAGGATTAAAAAGATGAAGAATATCATGTTGAACAAGAGGCTTAGAAGAAGTTGGTATATTAGTAAAATGGGTAAGAAAAATTCCTTCAATATCACTTCTTGAATCATACCAAATGTCTAAAGGCCCTTTAACTGCATGAATGTGAGATCTTCTTTTGTTAAAGTTAGCTATAAAGTGAAAGTATGAGGTGTTTCTGTCAGCTTCAAGAAATTTACTACCAGCTTGTTGCATGAAATACTCTTTCTAAATTGTAAGCCAATGCTGTAAGGAAGTACTTAACTGTTTAACTTGAGGATGAGGAGGAGGCAAATTATTAGCATAGCATTGTTGAAGGCGATTCTGAGTATTAGCTTCAATGTTGCCAAAAGAGAACTTTTTCCAGAGTTGCAGCTGAGTTCCAGTGTGGTTAAGCTTACTAGAGAGTTGATAAGAAGGAGAACCCAAGAACTGTTGCTGCCAACTTTGATTAATAGTGTCAGTGCAAGAGCCCAATTGAAACCAGCATTTGTATAACTTAAAAGGAGGGCTCTTTGAATGCTACGTAGGATTAAAATGTCATAAATGTGGGTAGGAACCTAATATGTAACAAAAATCAGAAATACTCATCCTCTGCATAGGATTAAAATGTCATAAACGTGGGTGGGGAACCTAATACTCCCTCTGTCCCATTATTAGATGACCTAGTTGGTTTAAAATCTTGTCCTACTTTTAGTTGACCTATCTTATTAAACAAGAGGATATTTCTGAAATTATCCTTTTGATTGATTATCATTATCATAAGAAATATGTATAATTTGATATTCATGTTTATATTCGTTACATAGGTGTTTTAAAATGATTTTCAATGATATAAAGCTTACGAAAATCTATGGTATAGTTTGATAGATAAATGATTTCTAAATTTTACAAGTTATTATCCATAAGGGTGTAATTGTAAAAAATACTTAAAAACACTCATTTCATTTCTTGCCTTAAGAATTGTGCAAACTTCAACTAGGTCATCTAATAGTGGGACGGAGGAGTATTTAACAAGTTACATCTTCCAGTAGGGGTGTGTAACGGACGGACGGTTGCGGATTAGGGGTCACCCGTAACCGAACCGTCAAAGTTGCGGATTTGCAAAATTGAACCGTGACCGGCCCAATCACCCGCGGATTTAACCTTTGCGGATCCGCAGATTGTACGGGCCGGTTGCGGATTAACCGCGGATTTGAGCTAGTTTTGATTGTACTTGTTGGGCCTAAATTCAGTTAGTGTCTTAACTTAGTTTTGATTGTATTCAGTTAGTTAACTTAGTTTTGATTCTATTTGTTGGGCCTAAATTCAGTTAGTGTTTTAAGGACTTTACTTCTTTATTTTTGGGCCTAAATTCATTTAGTTAAATAAGTGATCAAAGAACTTCACTTCTTTCTCTTTGGGCCTAGGTTCATACTCAGGTAAGAAAACTTTGCTTCTTTCTACGGTTGCGGTAATCCGCGGTTTTCAAATGACAACCGCAAACGCATCCGCACCGCATGCGGATTTGAGAATCCCACTCGTGTCCGGCCCATACGTCTTGCGGTTTGGGTGAAATCCGCAATTTTACGGACGGATACGGTTTAAATCCGCGGTTCCGGTTTTTATGCTCACCCTATCTTCCAGTTATCCAGTGCCCCAAACACCCTCTAAATGTTTTACCTATATATTTGTGGGTCGGGCTCTAAATATGGCCTCTTTAGGTAGGAATCCTCTCTCTATATATTTTTGCAACCAGGCCTCTTTTTCCCTTCTGCGTAGATAGAGATTCGAGGTTTCCTCTCCTTAAAGTAAACTCACAATCATCATCACTACCAAAAACCTTTCAATCTCCTCCTCCGATAAGCAATAGCAGCCATGGCAGCTCTGCAATACCTAGAATCTCAACGTAGTGCTCAACCAGAACTTGCTGAATGGTATACCAGTTTGATTGATTTGTATCAGAAGAAGTTATGGCATCAACTTACTCTTAAGCTTGATCAGTTCGTCGCTCTTGCCGTCTTTCAGGTATGCTCTTTTACTTGTAGATCTTTGAGTTTCGGGTTTTTCAGTTTGTCAATTTTGATATTTTTTTTTGGGGGTGGGGGAATTAGGGTTTCTTGGATTGTGGATCTTAGGGTTTTTAGTTCAGTTTGATTCAGAATTAGGATTTCGTTTTTGTTTTACTGGGTTCCTTATTTTGTATGTAAACGATGAATTGAGCTAGAGCAGAATAGAGCTTGCTTTGTACTAAGAATTTTAGGTTTCACAAGTACATGCGATAGTTGATTAACTCTGTAGAGTGAAAACTAGTGATTCAAGATTTGTTACTTTCTGCTGAGGTAAACCGATTCGGAGATCCACAATTGGAGAATTTACTGAGAATATAGATTTGTCTGCACAAACTGATAGGGTTAATTACTTTATATAAGTCAGGGATTCCAAATATGTTAATGCTTGTTTGTTAAGTGAAGCCCTAGTCTAGTCACTGATAAACTTTTAGGATTTAGTAAGAGAAGATGCTCTTTTATCTTTTATTTGTATACTGACTGTAGTAATGGCTGTCTACTTGAGTGATTTTAGAACTTAAGCCCACATTCAATATTTCTTCATCCTATTGTAACCCGAGCCTGTATATGACCGTTGGTGTTTATGATTTTCTTTCTTCTTTGATGTATGAGACTTTCCCCTGTGCCAAATTTTGGGGAATGGATTAGATAGCTGTAACTTTTATTTGTGCCCTGAGTTACCCGTGTGCTCACTTCAAACCCCACCTTCAGCATTATATGGATGTTGCTTTCTGTAGTCAACAATCATGGCTTTAATTCTATTGCTTTCTTATCTCTTTCCCTTTTCCAGGCGGGTGATACTTTAATACAGTTGTATCATAATTTCATCACCGAGTTCGAGACTAAGATCAATCTTCTCAAGCTTGCCTATTTTGCTGTTATAGTGTCTCGGCAATATGCAGAAAAAGAAGCTGCCATTGGTTATCTTGAGGGAATTATTGAGAAGTTGCGCGCAACCAGAGAAACACGTATTGAGGAACCTATTCTCTACATAAAGATGCAGATTGCTGCCTTCAGACTTGAGAAAGGAGAGCAGAAAGAGTGCAAGAATCTTTTAGATGACGGGAAGACTACACTCGATAGCATGACTGATATAGATCCCTCTGTTTATGCAAGCTACTACTGGGTTTCGTCTCAGTATCATAAGTCACGTCAGGAATTTGCTGAGTTTTACAACAGCGGCCTTCTTTATTTAGCATACACTCCCGTGGAGTCTCTCTCTGAAACATTCAAGCTGGTATGTGTCAATAACAATGAGATATACACTTGTTCTGATTAGTCTTTTAGTCTTTACATAAAAGCATGGACCCTGAATTTCTGCAGTGTAGCTGAACTCATGATGTTGTTAGAGACAATTTGGTAGATGCTACTGAAATAGCTGAAGTTACAAACAAAATCTGGAATTTCTTTTATCATTTTGAATGCTGAATTAGATTCGTATAACCTAGGCATCTTTTAGTTTCGTTTTCATATCTTCCTTATATTCTATAGTTCTTTGAAAACAATATTAGTGGCTTTGAGGAAAAGATGTAGTAGAGGTAAATATTAATGGCTTTGGATGGTTACACTTGTTCAGTTTCCTGAGCTTATTGTGAATGCACATTGTTGCCTTTGAGGGCTTGCTATTTTTTCAATGTAGCAATAGCAAAAGGCAGTATTAGATCATTGGTGAACAATTATTGGTTGCCCGAATTGAGTTTAGGCTATATCAGTTCATATTGAATAGCTTCTTTAGATCATGAATTTTTTTTTTTTTTTTTTTAAAAGCGAATGCTCTATTATATGGTCTATTCCTACTAATGTTTGAATTTACTTTTTTCAGGACCTGGCATTCGACTTATCCCTTGCTGCCTTGCTTGGTGATAACATATATAACTTTGGGGAGCTGCTCGCACACCCCATAGTAAGTCTATCTACCTTAGAGTATTTAACTATTTTAGCCAGCGTAGCTTAACTGAACTTAAGCTGTTGCTGTCTCGTGTGACTGTGTAGATCGGTGAATTGTCATATTCTGGTGAAGGATATTTCTATTTGTTTGAATCTTGTTGACCACTTTATTTAATGTCGTTAATACCCATGTTACCAACAAATATGTGTGTCTACGTGCAATTCTGGTTTTGAGCTATTGAAGGGGTATATGATTGAGCATGGAATTGCCATTCGTCTGTGTTATTTATTAGGAACAAGGGCTTTAAAGGACTAAAGTTGTGTTTGTGACTGATCTCAAATATATGAAATTCATAAGTGAAGTAGGTCTTGAGGATGTATCGCCTACCAAGTAGGATGCATGTTTCATTGTTCTCTTTTCGGTGAATTGCAACCAGTCATATAAGGCGTATGAGCATAAACTGTGACCATTGTATTTTACTAAATGTTTTGACTTGAATTATGAGACTAACGACGTTACACATTTTCTTAAAATGGCAAATGGAAGTGAATTTTGTGGATAATTTACAGTTTTCACGATACAGCTGTAATTTGACGAATTTCCTCAGAATGCTAAAAGCTTGTTTCTGTAAATGCAGTCATAAAATTAATCTTTGACTTGGGCAACAGGATATTTCCATTGAGTTTGAGTTTGTTTTCCAAGAATATTGTGAAATTGTAAACTACATACTGATCAGTTGCATCTTGTAATCTGTACTCCACGTGCTGTTTGCTAATTGAAATCTTCGTCATTTCTCTATAATTCCAGATAAAAAGCCTTTTGGGGACTAAGGTGGAATGGCTATACTATCTTCTTCAGGCCTTCAACTCCGGTGATTTAGTTCGATATCAAGAACTCTGTGCTGTCCACAAGGCTGCTTTGAATGCTCAACCTGCATTGGTACAAAACGAGAAGAAGCTACTGGAAAAGATTAACATTCTTTGCTTGATGGAAATCATTTTCAGGTACCTGGTGCTAGAATACGTGCTAAATTCTTTAGTTTTATTCCATTACAAATGCCAAGCTAACCATTATTATTGTCTCCTCTAGCCGCCCCGCGGAGGATCGAACAATTCCATTGAGCGTTATTGCTGACCGCACAAAACTTTCTGTGGAGGATGTGGAACTTCTTCTCATGAAGAGCTTATCTGTAAGTCCATTCTATCCATTATTTGTCCATGATAAGTGTGCATAATACGGATGGTGATTTTTGTTCCAGGGTCTAAGAGATGGTTCTTCTGCTGACCTCAACTAATTTAGGGAGTTGTATTTACAGATAGATTAGTTGCTATCTCATTATGCCGGTTGATGCAATATGCATCTGTAACTTCGCTGGGCTGGTTCTCAGCCAGAGTCAAATTAGGCTGGATAACAACACTACTTAGATAATCGCTGCTGCCTTACTTTGACACTAGTTATCGTGTGGTCACATCATATGATTGCATGATTGTAAACAATCTGTAGGAAAATCTTTTTGGTGGGAGTAACTACACAGAAACAGTATCGGTTTCTAGCATCCATATTTTCTTGGTTTAGAGCTTTTATGTGGGTTGAGTTCTTTTATTTTTGTAGCTCTGAAGCCTGAAACTCTTTGCATACACGACTGTAAGATATGTTGCTCATGCGTTAATTTTGACAAAATTAATAGGAGTTTACATTGAAATTGCTCAACTTAGATACACCAATCGAAGGTAGAACACTTGGTTAGGACATTTGGAAATATGCAATGACTTGGTTATACTCAAAGCACCTTTGAATTTCTCTGCAGGTTCATCTCATTGAAGGAATAATCGATCAGGTGGAGGCAACGGTACATGTCTCATGGGTGCAGCCGAGAGTACTGGGTATCAACCAGATCGAATCCTTGAGGGCTAGGTTGGACAGTTGGGTAGGCAAAGTGCACGAAGCTTTAAAATCAGTGGAGGCCGAAACACCTGATCTTGTTGCATCTTGAGTTGATTTTTGTTTGTTAAAATTTCTCTATTTCCAATGACCTGTGTAACAATCTTTAAGATATATCTTGAAAGTGAAGGAAAGAGTCCTTCCCCGACGATGGAGTCGAAGGATGACTTCCTCTTTTGGCCTCTTTTGGTTCTTTCTTGTTCTGGAAGGCGTCAGCCATTGTTCTTTTAATTAGAATCTTAACAACAGCATTTGGATATATTGTGACCTAAGCATCAAACGGCGTCATTTTGTAGTGTATTTCCTTGTTATGTCTTCAGAAAGTATGCTTGTGTTAGAATGAGAAATTGATTCAGTTCACAGTAGAAAAGGGAAAAAGTAAGGAAAAACAACTGCTAGGTGCTAGGTAGAAGTAGGTCGAGTCATCATGCTCGAGGGCATGGGAATGGGAGGCTGTATGTCAAACCTCCCTTCGGCTTCATGGAATTTCTTTAAACGCTCCTTTGGTTTTCGTTTTTAAGGCTTGTTTCAGTAATCAGCAATTAGCATCAGGATCTTCCATTGAGTTTGTTTTTCTACTTACTGATCAGTTGCATCTTGTTGTCTGTATTCCATCGTATGCATATTGTTTGTCCACTACATTCATATCGGTGGTTATTAAATGTTTGGAAGGTGTTTGGTAATAGTTCTAAGACAGTAATAACAAGAGATTAAATGGGTTCTAATTGTATGCGACGTATTTGTTGTTAGTTCTAAGAGTCTAAGACGATTAATATTAGGCTACCTCCCTGAAGTGTCTTGTCTCCATACGAGATAGAACTCAAGCACCCCAAACACTTGGTGGATTACCCCTAGTTCGTCGCAATTAGATGAGTATTACCTTCTAGGACAGTAAATAACAGGGGCACCATGTATGAATTGCAACTCCAATGTTTCAGCTTGGGTTGCCAGGCTGACGCTTGGCATTGTTTTTGGGATGGGAGGTACTCTTGGGTTGCCAGAGTTGACGCCTGGGTTTTTATACATGCTTTATATGTCACTTATGGAAAGCATGTGATATAGTCTGAGCTGAAGGAGTATACATTTTTCTAAACTAGGTATGTGCCGAAGCTTGTATCCATTGTTAATGTTGTTTCTTCTATAATTTTTCGTTCGTCCGTTTCTATTAACTTTGATATTTGGGTTAATTCATAGCCTCCGCATGGCTAAATTTTAGCATACACCAAATAGTTTTTTACAAGATTAGGGTGGACAGGGGATAAGTTCTTTTGCTGACTCTAACCTTAAAAGAAGACGAAACTAACATAAAAAAACAAGAAGAAGAAAATGAAAAATAACAATGAAAATTAAACAAGCCGAAGAGTCTCACGTGATAAAATAATTTTACCTGGGTTTTAATCATTATTTTTGAAATCTGGAATCATGTTTTAAGGCACATCGAAATACTTTGAGGCATATTCAATAAGGAAAAAATTGAGTTATTAGGTAGTAAAACTAATAATCTCCACTGTTGTAGATGGTGGATTTTCAACAAGGTCGAAACTGTAAAAACATGATACTGCATGTTTCTGACACGGCTTTCAGGCATGTGACGATTCATATTTTATGAACCATGATGAATATGTTTCTCGAAAATCCTACACTAGCTGAGCGTTTGATTCCCCGCATTTCATCATGCCCTCTATGTAGAATAACATAATTGGACGGTTCTCCGTATGATTTAGAATTCAACGCCTTCAGGACGTCGGTGACACTCACTGTTCCCTGACTATGTAGAGATACCGTGTATAGACTCAGGTGGTTCTCCGTAAGATTGAGAGCATTAACGCCTTCAGGTTGCCGTCAACGCTCGTTTCTCTCTGACTATGCACTTTTCAGAATGTGTATGACGCTTTAACTGGCTAATACCCTTTCTGCAATAGATTAATTCTACCATGACATTCGTCACTGAATTCTTAGAAGATAATCTATTTTATCTCATTGCTTTGATTTCATGATCGAATCTGCGGCTTGATCTCATGAAATGACAGTAGACAACTATCTTATCTCATTAGTCATTACTCCGATTTCATGATCGAATCCACGGCTGATCTCATGGAATGGTAATATATAATCTTATTATTCTGATTCCATGGTCAAATACATGATGCCATGGAATGGTCATGCTTATTTTATTATTCTGAATTCATGGTCGAATCCACGGTTGATCCTATGAATGGATAATAAATAAATACTCATTTTTATTACTCAGTTTCATGAATTATTATCCACTGAATTTCATAAATTAGTAATAAATACTCAACAACAAGGCATCAAGACCATCACTGAGTAAGCCCCATAAAATGATGCAAGTGTACTCGACAATGATGCATGACTGAGCACCCGAATGCACAAACGAGCATTCGAAAATATGGATAAATGAGGAATCCTACACAAAACAGGAGAAAAATAATAATAATAAAATAATAAGAGGCGCTCATGGGCCGGGCCCTAGTGATGAGTGCCAAATAATGTATATATTTATCCCTTTTTGTTGGCATTTTAACTCATCTTTTGTGCATTAATTCTACATTTTATCCCATATTCTGTATTTTCATTGTTTTCAAGAATAAATATTTTTCTTACTTAATTTTGCATTTTTAGGTAATAAATAAAGTCTGGATGACTTGCGGAGCGGAAAAGAGCTGAAGAGTGGTGAAAATCCGGAAGAAATTACGCAAGGAAGCCGCAAAGAATGGAGCGCACGTCCAAAAAGCTAGGAATGGGCTCAAGAAGGAAGAATTGTTCTTAAAGAAGATATGGGCTTGGCATACCCAAGGCCCAAAACCCTTACCCAAACCCATTTTCTATATCCATACCCGCTTCCATTCTCATCCGTTAGATGGGATTACATCGAAATCCAATGGTCGCTTCAGTAGAGTGCATCAAATAGCGATACTTCCGCTAAACACTACAGCACCCAACCTCGATCTTCGCCGTTAACTTCGTTGTATCAAGACATCCGACGGTCGCTACCAGACTCTTCAGGGGTAGCCATCCGATTCACCTACCAGCTTCGCATCCAGTGACTCAGATTCGCCAACATCGAATCTTGATATCCCGCCTAACACCCAAGTATCGAACACCTATACCCTTCAGCCAAACGCACCTTACCCAAATTCTCATCTTCCTCCTTCGAGCAGTCGAGCTCTGCTCCTGCCAACTCCACCACCATCACCCTGCCACTGCCATCGCCACCACCTACTCCATAGCCACCTAAACACCACCACCAACTCCACTATAATCACTCCCCCCATCTTCTAGCCATCTATCCTACCAATTTCTTTTCTTTTCTTTCTCAGAGAACCCTAGGAAAGAAATTGGTACAATAGCTCGAGCTAGAAAGAGAAATTGAAGGCATGCGAAGGAGCAAAGAAGGGAGAAGAAGCATGGGTTGAAGACGGACTCGTCTTATCACGTTTGGTAAGTTCGAAAATCAAAACCCTAGTCTACTGTCAATTTGGGGGAATTTATTAAAAAACCCTAATTTCTGTTAGGGAGAGCATTAGAAGATATGGGTCTGATTTGTACTGTCAAATTAGGTAGAAACAATTTACCTAATTTCTGTTTGATTTTAGGGATTTTTTTGGGAAGAACCCTAATTTTGTAATTTGGGGGAAAACCCAAATTGGGTCTGTGGGTATAAATAGAAGGGACTGGTGTGATGTAAAGGCTTATGCTGGAATAGCCAGTGTCCAGAACTTTGATGTTCTGCATATGTTCTATGTTTGGTTTTGTGTAATGTTCATGATGTTCTGCATATGTTGTTCATGTGTTTAATTCTTTTCCCTGTTTTAATATCCTGTTGATGTTGTTGTTAATGTGATGTTTTGGGAGAACTGGATTAGCCAGTCTCTCCAATTTTTGTGTTGTTCCATCTGTTCTCTCATGTTCTCATTAGCTGAGGCTCAGATGAAGCTTTAGTGGACTGTTAGGTAGTGAATGCTAGGTTAGAGCCTTAGTGCAGTGTTTTGCTTGTGAAATGGGAAGAAATTAGTGCTCTGGTATGCCTGTGATTGACTGTGCTGTCAAAAGACAGTCAATACTAGGGGCATATCAGTGAGCAAGCTGATTTTCCTCCCATTCTAGATGTATGCATATGATGTTCAATTCAACCTAGGATCACATTGCTTGGCTAGGACACAAGGGTGGATTCAAAGCCTTAGATTAGCCCACAATCTGTTTTTACAGTCACTTGCAACTCTAATTCTGTTATTCTTATTGCTCAGTTGAGTTTTCCTTGCTGTTTTATTTAGCTTTTGCACTTCACATCTTGCTGTGCACTGAAATCAGTGCACTGCCTGCCATTGCCCTTGGCTTAGGCCTTGGTTCTTTCTCTTTGCTTTATTTCACTACCATCTTCATTGCTTTGTAAATATCACAGCTTCACTGCCACTATTTGCTCTTTCTTCTCATTTGTTTCTCCTGTTCTTGTTACTGCATTCATTACCTTGTTTTACAAAAGCCCATTGTAATATGTTTAAAGCTCAAAAGCCTAGCTCAAGCTAAGGCCCAAACTGTTAGCTCAAACAGGCTCAGCTCAAGTTTACACCAAAAAGTTCAAATCACTCAGAAACCCAAAAAGGTTAAGTCCAGTCCACTGTGAACTCAAAGCCCAACGCACTTGCAAAGGTCCAGAATCAAGTTTAGAGATCCAGGGTTCAGTTCACTACACTGAGCCCAAGCCCAAATTCAAAATCAAAGGCCCAGTTCACTGTTACCAAGCCCAGTCAATCCAAAAACCCACTAAGCCCAAAGCACAATTAGAAGCCCAATAGCAATTTAGAGCCCAAATAGCTAGAAACTCCAAACACCCCCAGTCTCTGTGGATCGACCCGTACTTGCACGAGCTACAACTGACGACCGTGCACTTGCGGTATTACTGTAGGCCCGTTTTCATTTCGCTTCAATTTTATACGCTTTCCCGGGCCCACCAAGTTTTTGGCGCCGCTGCCGGGGATTGGTGCTGTGTTTTTCTTGTAGTTTTCTTGGCTATTTTGCATTTCACTGCATAGCATTTGCATCTGCATCTGCTTCACTTCATTTGCTATTGGACCTGCTGTTCTGAACCAGTTTTTCCTCTGCTGGGACGCCACCAAGGAAAAGAACCAAAGCCCAACTGGGTTTTTGCAACAATATCAGAGCAGCTGGGCTGTGCTTAAAAGGTAACCCATTTAAGAGAACCCGAATTGTGGGCTTCCAATTTTTAATTGTGGGCTTGTAATATTAAAGCCAATTTTTGGGCTTTTTATTTTCTGTTGGGTTTGTAATTAATTTTTGTGGGCTTGTATTTAATTTTTGTGAGCTTGTTTAATTTGGACTTGTATTTTGTATTCTGGGTTTTTAAACCCAGCTGAGCTTGTAACCGATCACGCTAGGTTAACTCGTTAGTGGGCCGAGTACCCAAATTCTAGGCCGAGATTTTGGACTCAGTTTCACCAAACGTTTTCAAACCAGCTGAGCCAAAGCAAACAAAAAACCAACAGTGGGCTTGCTCCCATTCAAAAACCAAATTTTATTTTCTTTTTTTTAAAAAAAAAAAAAAAAAAACCAAAATTTTGCTCCTAATTCCAAAAACCAAAACTTTTCTCCCATTCAAAAACCAAATTTTACTTGCTCCCATTTTAACAACCAAATTTTTTCTTCTTTATCCCATTAAAACCAAACTTGCTCCCAAATTTTAAAAACCAAAAATTGCTCCCATTTAGACCAAATTCCCAAAATAGGCTTTATCCTTAAAGTCTAAAACCAAAATTTTGAAACCCATTACTGAAAATTGTGGGCCTTATTCTCTTTTTAATTGTGTAATTGCTTGATAAACATAACATGTCTGGATTTTGGTCTGCTCCTGGGGATGGAAATAAAACTCTTAGAGAACTTGCTTATGGGCATGTGCCACGTTATGAACCTTCCATGGACCATGATGTCAATAGTCATAGGAATTATTATGGACATTTTCAAAGTCCCGAGCCGCAATACATGAACCCTAATGACTATTCATACATGCATCATTCATCGCAACGTGAAAATGAACATTCTGCTAGAGCCTCACTCACACAATCATCACTTATGGATCAAATAGAAGCTCGAATCACAGCTTTAGAAATACAATCACATGAGGAATCTGTCACATCTAATTGTCTTAGGCAACCTGAAATCTATGCATGTCCCGCATGTGGTAGTTTAGACCACCCTGTTGAGAATTGTCATATTTTGCATAATTTTAGGCAATCTAGAGAAAATCCAAGGTATGAAATGCCCATAAATTGTGAGAATGGTAGTCATTGGGAGCATAATCAATCCTTTGAGGGTTGCGATCAATATTTTGTAAACCCTAATGACCATGCACACATGTACCATTCACCACAATTTGAACATGAAGAATTTTGTACTCCCATGAATTTAGACTCCACCACAGAAGCTTTAAGACTCAGTAAGCAAGACTATGATAGATCTACATCACGAATTCATGCATATTTAGATCATATTTTGCTTCACCTACAAAAGGAGGAAATTCATGAGGAAATGTATGTTGTCCCTAATGAAGTGTCTAGTCCCATTCATGTAAATGATGTTGAATATGAACCTAATTTAGAGGAACATGAATCGACTAATGACACCACCACTGTTAATGAGGACCAATATGCATGCTACCATGATGATGATTATGATGATTATGATGATATGTTAGAAGAACATGAAAATATTGTGGAACCTGTTGGTTGAAAAACATATGGCTTCTCGCCCTCGACCTTCATGCATGTTGTTCTTTCTAATACTCATTATGATTTTGATATTGACATGGGATTCGTACAATTATTCTGTGAAGATGAGCATGACATAGGAATAGTTGAATCTTCTGTAGACACTAATGCTAATATGCATGAAAATATATTTGATGTGTCTGATTCTCTACCTAGGTCACATTGTGATATTTCTCCTGATTTGCCGATACATGAGAATAAATTTGTTGATGATGTTGATGACTCTGATTGTGATCTTGCCAATTTGTTTGATGATTGTGAGCATGTTGTGACACGTGTAGAAGACTTAGGAGATGTTGATGTGATTAATAATGATGTGCCTATCGTCCTACATAAGTCACAATCTGATGGCCTTCCACCCAACCTAGATTTGGTGTGTACCCATACTGTCAAACCGATTTTTCTGAAAATTCCTAATCTAGGATTGGAACTGTGTGCTTCCCAAGTCCTTTTGGACTATTTTGCTTCTAAGTATAATACATTTGAGGAACCACAGTTGGAATTAGCATGTTTGCCGGTCCCTAGCACAGTTCACTTTGAGTTAGACCTTGTACATGATGAACCCCCAAAACTGCGAGATTTTGTTTCCAAAATTTTATCCGTTGAAAAATCCAGGTTTGGGGGTAGCTCATTTTGTTTCACAGCTTCACTTGCATGCCTATCATATTATTATTGTGTGAAGCTGTTGAAACCTCTACACTTTGTCTTTTGGGTTGATCCTCAACTCTTTAGATTGTTAGTGTATGGTGAATTTTTTGTATATAATCTAGTAGATAAAATTTCTTAAAACCCTTTTGTTCCTTTTGTATATATTTTGCTAATCCAATATGATCTCGGCTGACATATGTTGGATTCTTGCCTTGAATAACGGAGTTCTAATATTGCTTTCGCCGAAATCGGGTATTCTCTTTCCTTTTTCTCTACTCAACATGATCCTCTTCATATGTTGTATTATAATTTTGTTCATATTTTGAAACATTGAGGACAATGTTTAGTTTAGGTTTGGGGGTATAGAGTAGATACTTTGATAATATGCCATAATTGAAAACAGAACTCCCTCTTTTTGAAAAAATTAAAAATTCCAAAAAAATTAAAAAATGATAAAAACATAAAAATGGAGCTCATTTACCTTGAAATGTTGACTCTTGTGCAAATATGTAATTTTTAGGAGTCTTAGTCTAGATATTTAGGCACCCTGATTCTAGCACAATTCACATGTGATAAGAAACTTGCACGCGCACGATCTACCAATACATGTATAGCCTCGATCTTCAAGGTGTTTGATAGGAAGTTAGATTGCCAATCACTTTAGAATACTGAATGAGACTTGACTAGCTTGTTCTTTGGTTGGCTGGGATAGAAGTTGGAGGATACGTTAAGAAAAGCAACCATAGAATTTGACCGGATGCATTCGATAAGGGCCACCTCTTGCTAAGAGTCATGTAATTATGTTTTTCTTTTTGTTCATGTATCAAAAGTGTCACTATGTTGTAAAGATCAAAGTTATTTCTTCAAAAAAAAAAAAATCAATTATTTATTCTATGTTTTGTCATGTTAAAGACAATAGTTCTCTCTTGTTCCAAAAATAAAAGAGAGTAATCAATGTAAATAAGAGTCATGTAAAGAGTTATCTTTTTGTTGTAAATAGTCTTGTAATAAGCAAGGAGGGTGCAGCCATCGATGTATAACGCGGGTAAACTGAAATATCACCAACTCATTGGGTGAACATTCACAATTCTCGTAAATCCGGACAGCTAGCTTGGCTTAGAATTCGGTTCTTAGCCTAAAAACTATCTCTTGGTGATTAGTAGTCATAACTTCAGGTCATTCTAGAAACATGTGTAGATACACTTTACACTCTTATCACGTGTCTTTAGTTGTTATCAGTGCTAGGATTGTGCCTTAGATAGCTAGATTGACATCTCCATTTTGCTGTGAGCTTAAACTGACTTGCACATGTCACATTTGATGGAATCTGAGCTTATATTTTGACCTAGAACTTTGTAGGTACGTTCTAAGCAAACCTTCACGAGACTTCAACTCGTCCACTAGGGACACTTAGTGGTTTAAAAGGCTTAGTGCATACGCTAAATGCATTCGAGAGACCAGCGACAGTGGTATAGGTAGGATTTCCTTAGTTTTGTTTTACTTGAGGAAAAGTAAAATTCAGGTTTGGGGGTATTTGATGAGTGCCAAATAATGTATATATTTATCCCTTTTTGTTGGCATTTAACTCATCTTTTGTGCAGTAATTCTACATTTTATCCCATATTCTGTATTTTCATTGTTTTCAAGAATAAATATTTTTCTTACTTAATTTTGCATTTTTAGGTAATAAATAAAGTCTGGATAACTTGCGGAGCGGAAAAGAGCTGAAGAGTGGTGAAAAACCGGAAGAAATTACGCAAGGAAGCCGCAAAGAATGGAGCGCACGTCCAAAAAGCTAGGAATGGGCTCAAGAAGGAAGAATTGTTCTTGAAGAAGATATGGGCTTGGCATACCCAAGGCCCAAAACCCTTACCCAAACCCATTTTATATATCCATACCCGCCTCCATTCTCAACCGTTAGATGGGATTACATCGAAATCCAATGGTCGCTTCAGTAGAATGCATCAAATAGCGATACTTCCGCTAAACACTACAGCACCTAACCTCGATCTTCGCCGTTAACTTCGTTGTATCAAGACATCCGACGGTCGCTACCAGACTCTTCAGGGGTAGTCATCCGATTCACCTACCAGCTTCGCATCCAGTGACTCAGATTCGCCAACATCTAATATTGATATCCCGCCTAACACCCAAGTATCGAACACTTATACCCTTCAGCCAAACGCACCTTACCCAAATTCTCATCTTCCTCCTTCGAGCAGTCGAGCTCTGCTCCTGCCAACTCCACCACCATCACCCTGCCACTGCCATCGCCACCACCTACTCCATAGCCACCTAAACACCACCACCAACTCCACTATAATCACTCCCCCATCTTCTAGCCATCTATCCTACCAATTTCTTTTCTTTTCTTTCTCAGAGAACCCTAGGAAAGAAATTGGTACAATAGCTCGAGCTAGAAAGAGAAATTGAAGGCATGGGAAGGAGCAGAGAAGGGAGAAGAAGCATGGGTTGAAGACGGACTCGTCTTATCACGTTTGGTAAGTTCGAAAATCAAAACCCTAGTCTACTGTCAATTTGGGGGAATTTATTAAAAAACCCTAATTTTCTGTTAGGGAGAGCATTAGAAGATATGGGTCTGATTTGTACTGTCAAATTAGGTAGAAACAATTTACCTAATTTCTGTTTGATTTTAGGGATTTTTTTGGGAAGAACCCTAATTTTGTAATTTGGGGGAAAACCCAAATTGGGTCTGTGGGTATAAATAGAAGGGACTGGTGTGATGTAAAGGCTTATGCTGGAATAGCCAGTGTCCAGAACTTTGATGTTCTGCATATGTTCTATGTTTGGTTTTGTGTAATGTTCATGATGTTCTGCATATG